>NC_053026.1:364664936-364694430 GCF_003073215.2 Triticum urartu | reverse complement strand
GTAGCGCGACCATAACCGAGGTTATGGCAATATGCATTATGCGGGGGGGCGGGGGGGTGCAGCCACTTCAATATCGAGGCCACCCCATGTGGCACTTCAACGGGGAAGATGATGCCACTCGCTGCGGGCGCAAGGGACCGGACTCAGTTGCTGTTCTAGCAAAAATTCTATCGGTCTGTATAAGGGGGAAGAAGAGGAGTTCCTCCGCATCAAGCCACGGGATGGATTCTCCATGAACAACCCTCGAAGCTGGGTGAGCTTCCGCTCTTTTTACTTCCATCCTACCCTTGTTTTCGTGATAAATATTTACCTTGCCGTTTCATCGCAGGAACTGCATAAGGCGGTAAGGGAGATCAATAGCCCACCTCCACAACCGGAGGATCCTGAACGGGCCCTCGACCCCGGCCTCAAAGAGGATCTGGACATATTCGTGGAGCTGATTGATAGGATTTTCTATCAGCTAAGCTGTGATGACGCCATGGTGGCCATTACAGCCGACTACCCTGGGCTACTCCCAGCCTCGGAGGTAAATGAGACCAGAGTCCCAACCTTTGAAAAGGATTTCCTTTTATGCACTTCACCTACCGTATACAAACGGTGTTTTATAGGGAAGGCCCTCGGGACGCCATGCCGAGCCCGCGGCGACTTCCCAACAAGGGGCTCCGAAGCTGGACAGGCTAAAAAGGAAGGCGGTCCGGACGGAGACGCCGGCACAGAGGTATGATGCAACACCTCACTCCATGTTTGTCGTCTTTAAAAACATAATAACACCCGTGTTTCCTAGAAGGAAGAACGCTAGCCGGACAATATCCGGAGAGGTCGCCGATCACGCCTCTACCAGTCGGGCTCCAGGGCCGGACACAGAGGCGGAAGCTAACACGAGGCACACGCCGGATGGTCCTTCTACAGAGGATGCGGATAAGATATCCGCTACAAATTCCGAAGTGGAGAGCGCCATGAATCACAGGCGTCGCCGAGCCATACTCCGTATGACGCTTGTTTCTCCCGAGAGGCGTTTGATGCATTCAACTCAGGAGATGCGTACATCCGTGCTGCTCAAAATGGTCTAGCCAGAGCCACGGACCAGTATGTAAAGGATGTACGGGTAAGAAAATTTGATGAGTATATATATCAGTAGCCCCTGAGACTTGAAACAGTTGGCACAACTGATTTAAGGATCATTTATTGTGCAGGTTCTTACAGAGAAGAATACTCGACTGTCACAGGAGCTGGAGGAATGCAAGACCCAACTTCGGGCCGCCGTTGCCGCATTGAAGGAACCTGAAAAGTCCCCAGATGGTAACATTTGTTTCAAAGAATGATAGGTACCATATAGTGTGCGACATGGCTGCAGATCTAACAATAGATATTGCAGATGACTCCGGAGAGAATCCGGAGGACCAGCATGTCGTACGACATCTAAAGGCTGGCGAACGCGTGCTGACTAAGGTCATGCGGGAGAAAACAATCTCCAAGACGCCAATACCAAGCTGAGCGTGGAACTGAAAGATGTTCGAGCCCAGCTTGCAGACTCCGTGAAGGAGAATAAGCGGCTTCGACGCGGTATTTTTAGTAAGTGCTTGAACGAACCCTTAAAAGAGTGCGGCGGAGAAGCCGACTAACAGAGTTATGTCTGCAGGTATGCTGACGGGTCATCCCGCGGAGGAGATGCCCGGGTCTGTGGGTGATCTTCTACCCGAGATCTCACAACTGCACGAACAAGTTCGGCAGGTGATGCAAGGTATTGCCCAGGCCTTGTGGCCATCCGTCTCCCTGCCAGCAGGCATTGTAGAGCTTCCGGAGAAGCTCAAGGGAGCACGACGACGCTTCCGATTATGGAAGATATCGGCCTGCCGTCAAGGTGTCAAGGAAGCCTGGGCCATGGTGAAGATGCGGTATACCAAGGCTGACCCAAACCACATGGCCGAGGTCGGACCTGTGGGGCCCGATGGGAAAGAGATCCCCGTTAGCTTAGTGTATGGGCAAGTAGAATTAGCCACAAAGTATTCCCAACAGGATTGTAGGCTAGACAGCCTGTTGGATGGTATAGAAGAGGAATTTAGTCAGTCTACATGACTATGTAATTAAAGTGACATGTATAATGCCTTCTAGCCGGATTGTAAATCATTTGTCATGGCGGACCTTTTCGCTTCAACCTCGGGACCCGATAGTCCGGAGTGTATCCGAATACCCGCTCAGTTATATAAGAACCGGGGTATGCGTGGAAACCAGGCATAGGGGTCATTAGTGCTTGAACAGACAAGTACCCAACTAGTTATGTTATATTACATGGGTAGTAAGAAACATCTTCCAGGGAGAATAGTTCGTTAAGGGTTCCTTTCCCTGGGTACGCATGCCCTAAAGTGCATGTCCGGACTGCGAGAGGAAACGCAGGAAAACATCTGGGGGCACATATGGAAAATAAATAAAAATCATCTTTTGTTCACCGACCGAATATTCCCTTAAGAACGCTAGCTTTCGGCTTCACCCAGTCTGAGGTACACATCCGGCTGACCCGGCAGTAACAATCGCAGAGGTGCTCCCCTTATGCCCTAGCCGAATTAACGAGAACATAGGGCATAAATACAAGAGCCAGGCAACCCAGCTTGGCCAAAACTTAAGTCATATCGATGCATATAATGGCAAAGAAAAGGTACATGCGGAAGAATAACACATGTGTGGGGCATGAAGCCCAGATAAATAATTAAGCTTCTGCGTAAGAAGCCCCCAGGTATAATGAGCGCGGTTAGCGCGTCAATAGTGTGCGGGCAAGGCACAAGTTGGCCTTTGAAGGCCTTGAGAAAAAAAGGGAAGAAAGAAAGAAAAGACAGATAATGTATATGCAAAAAATGGACAGAGGAAGGAGACGAACATAGAGTCCGGCACTAGGCGTAGAATCTTCGGAGCTTGGCTGCGTTCCATGGGTTTGGCTCAAGTCGATTATCCGATGCATCCCATAGACGGTACGCTCCACCGGTCAGAACTTGGTCAATAATGAAGGGACCTTCCCATTTGGGCTCGAGCTTGGTCTTTTTCTTCTCCGGCAGGCGTAGAACTAGCTTGCCAACGTTATAAGTTTTGGCCCGTACTTCTCTGCTTTGGTATCTTCGAGCCTGTTGCTGATAGAATGCGGAACGGGCTTTTGCCACGTCGCGGTCCTCCTCCAGGGTGTCCAGACTGTCCTGCCGATCGAGCTCGGCTTCTCTTTCTTCGTACATGCGCACTCGAGGTGAGTCATGAATTATGTCGCAGGGCAGAACCGCCTCTGCGCCGTACACCATAAAGAAGGGTGTGTATCCGGTAGTACGATTCAGCGTGGTCCGCAGCCCCCAGAGTACGAAGTCGAGCTCCTCTACCAAGTGCGTGTTAGATTCCTTTAAGGACCGCACTAATCTGGGTTTGATGCCGCTCATGATAAGACCATTTGCTCGCTCAACTTGGCCGTTAGTTTGTGGGTGATAGACAGAAGCATAATCGAGCTTGATGCCCATGGCTGCACCAGAGTTTTACCTCGTCGACCATGAAGTTCGTGCCGTTGTCAGTGATGATGCTGTGGGGGACGCCATAACGGTGTACAACCCCGAATATGAAGTCTATCACCGGTCCGGATTCGACTGTTTTAACAGGTTTGGCTTCTATCCATTTGGTGAATTTATCCACCATGACCAGTAAGTATTTTCTTATGGGTTCCCCCTTTAAGGGGTCCAACCATGTCAAGCCCCCAGACCTGAAGGGCCAGGTAATGGGGATTGTTTGGAGGGCGGTGGGTGGCATGTGGCTTTGGTTTGCAAAAAGCTGGCAACCGACGCAGCGTTGGACCAAGTCCTGTGCATCTACCCGGGCCGTCGGCCAATAAAAACCTGTACGGAAGGCCTTGCTTACAAGGGCCCGGGCTGCGGCGTGGTGGCCGCCGAGTCCGGCGTGAATTTCTGCCAAAAGCTTCCGCCCTTCCTCTTCGGAGATGCACCTTTGAAGGACTCCGGTAGTGCTTTTTTTATACAGCTCTCCCTCGATGGACCCTGTAGGCTTTAGATCGCCGCACTATGCAGCGTGCCTCATTTTGGTCCTCGGGAAGTTCCTGCCTTTAGGTAGGCCAGGAATGGTTCTATCCATGGGGCGATGATGGTTTGTCGGGGGGTGTTGTTTCTTCGGTGGCAGCCTCTCCCGGTGTGCCCCGTTCGCGCTCGGTCCGTCCTACCGCTTGTGTCTCTGCTTGCGTGGTGCTTGCCATTCTGTTCTGGGTGCTCCGCCTTTTCCTTGAGCGCGTTCTGGTTCGGGTGGCTCTTTCGCCGCCCGCCCCTTTTGGCATGACCCGGCCTCCGGCCTGCCTGTTCCCCCGGTCCGCTTCCGCCCGGCGTCTTGGCTCCGCCGCTGTCTGCTGCCCGTGGCCTTACTAGTTCTGCCCCTAGGTTGGTCCTCTTCGCTGACGTTCTTGGCCCTTCCTCGTCTCCAGTGGTTTAGCTCCGCCGCCCCGCCTCCCGCCTCTCTTCATCCCTCTCCTGGGTTTTTTATCGTTTCCTTGTCCTCCCCCACCTGCCACTCACCTGTTCTACCTTTCGGGTCCTTTGTGGGCTCTGCGCCTCTCGCTTGTTATCCCCTTTCCCTCTCCTAGTTCGCCTCACCCACCTCGGGCCGCTCGGGTTCGCTCTTTTATTCTGCTCTCTGCCTTCCTCACTTATTGTTTTGCCAGTCTTCGCCTTCGTTTGTCTACGTGCCTTTTTTCCGTGGGCGACAGTGCTTCGCTGGTCTTGGCGTGGCTCCCAGCCCGGGGCGGGCTGCTGTCTCGGGTCCCGCTGGTTTTTTATTGGCTCTCTCTCCTTCTCCTCCTGCTGCGCTTGTTCTCACCCTTCTCTCACTCGCTGGTGAGGTCGCTCTCCGCGAGTGTCTCGCTCGCGTGTGCTTCCTTCTCTGCTCTAGCTCGGTCCATGCCTCCTAAGCTCTCTCCGTTTAGCCTCTGGCACCCCGTGCTGGCCGTCTTTCTCCCTTCTCCTTCGTTTTTCCTTTTTTTTCGCCCACTCCTCACGCCCTATCTTCCATCATCCGTCTGTGTGCGGGGCTGCCTCTCGCGTTGTTCGGCTTTCTGGTTTGTGCGTCGGGGCCTTCGGCGCTCTCCTCCTGTTTGTCCCGGGGCTCTGCTCCGCGCTTCGGGCCCCGTGCCGTCCGTCTTCGCCCTTGCTGGGTTGTTGGGTCTCCGGTTCCGGGTGCGGCACCCAAACATCTTCTTTCTGTGTCCTCTCTGGCCCCACTACCTCCCCCCCACCTCTCCACGAGGCACTGATGGCTTTATGACGTGGGCTGAAGGTGTTATTTCGGTGGCAGAGTCTTCGATTATGTCAGAGTGTTCGGTATCGGGCATTTTGGCCGGGTCCGGACTATTGTTACCGGTGTCCCCTTCCCATACACGGATGGCTTAAACAACCTCTCCAAAAAGATGTTGGGGGGGACTGCATCGCGTTTTGCGCCGATGCGGGCGAGGATATCCACCGCCTGACTGTTTTCCCGAGCCACATGGTGAAATTCGAGCCCCTCAAACCGAGCTGACATCTTTAGGACGGTGTTGTGATAGGCCGCCATCTTCGGATACTTAGCATCGAAGTCTCCATTTATTTGGGATATTGCGAGGTTCGAATCCCCACGCACCTCCAGGCGTTGAATGCCCATGGAGACTGCCATCCGAAGACCATGTAACAGGGCTTCGTATTCGGCTGTGTTGTTGGAGTCTGTATACAATATCTATAGTACGTATTGAAATGTATCTCCGGTTGGGGACGTCAGGACGACGGCAGCCCCCAGACCAGCCAGCATTTTGGAGCCGTCGAAGTGCATGATCAATTGGAGTATGCGCCGTACTCTTTAGGGAGTTCGGCTTCCGTCCATTCGGTGACAAAGTCGGCCAATACTTGCGATTTAATGGCTCGCCGGGGTTTGTATGTTATGTCGAACGGGAGGAGCTCAATGGCCCATTTGGCAATCCGGCCCGTGGCGTCGCGGTTGTTTATAATATCATTAAGTGGCACTTCCGAGGCTACTGTAATTGAACACTCTTGAAAGTAGTGTCGCAGCTTCCGGATGCCATGAATACCGCATAGGCTATCTTTTGATAATGTGGGTACCGTGATTTGCATGGAGTGAGGACAGTGGATACATAATATACCGGCTTTTGAAGGGGGAATTTATGTCTGTCCGTTTCTCGTTTGACGACGAGCACTGCGCTTACAACCTGATGAGTTGCCGCAATGCACAACAGCATTGGTTCACCGATGTTTGGCGCGGCCAGGATTGGGTTGGTTGCCAGTATGGCTTTTATTTCTTCCAATCCGGCTGTGGCACCGTCCGTCCACTCGAAGTGTTTGGTGTGCCGAAGGAGGCGATAAAGGGGTAATGCCTTTCTCCTAAGCGGGAGATAAAGCGGCTTTAGAGCCGCCACACATCCGGTTAATTTCTGGATTTTTGAGGTCCGTTGGGATAGCCAACTGTGACAGAGCTCGAATTTTGGCCGAATTTGCTTCAATTCCTCTATTGGAGACCAATGAAACCCAGGAGCTTTCCGGCTGTACACTCAAAAACGCATTTTCCGGATTGAGGCTTGATGTCGTATGTTCGGAGGTTAATCGATGAGCCTCAAGTCGTCTATAGAGAGTCGACGTGTGGTTTTGACGACCACATCATACGCATGCCTCTACTGTTTGCCGATCTGTTTCTCCAGACATGTCTGAATCATGCGCTGATGTGTGGCGCCGGTGTTTTGAGCCCAAAAGGCATTGTTGAAACAGAAGGGGCCGTATGTGTGATAAATGCCTGGTGCGGCTTGGTCAACTCCGCCATCTTGATTTGGTGGTAGCCGGAGTATGCGTCGAGGAAACACATGAATCGTGTCCTGCGGTAGCATCGGATAATTTGATCGATGCGGGGAGGGGAAGGGATCCTTTGGGCAAGCCTGTTGAGGTCCTTGAAATCGACACATTAGGCACCAGGATTGTCCTCTTTGGTACCATCACCAGTTTGCTAGCCCAGTCCGGGTGTTTTTATTTCTCTAATGAATCTGGCCTCCAATAACTTGGCTAGTCCTATCCCATAGCTTGTCCTCTTAGGTTCAAGAAACGCCAAGAGCCTGCTTGACCGGCTTGAATCCCTTTAGAATATTAAGGCTGTGCTCGGCCAACCTGCGTGGGATTCCTGGCATGTCTGAGGGGTGCCAGGAGAATATGTCCCAATTCTCGCGGAGGAACTCTCGTAGTGCGGCGTCCACGGCGGGGTTTAACTGTGCCCCGATGGAGGCTGTTTTTGTAGGGTCCGTTGGGTGGACTTGGAATTTGACTATTTCATCCGCTGGTTTAAAAGAGGTGGACTTGGATCTCTTGTCAAGTATCACGTTGTCCCTGTCCACTTTGGAGCGCAGCGCAGTTAATTCCTCGGCCGCAAGGGCTTCGGATAATGCCTTGAGGGCCAATGCGGCTGTTTTGTTTTCGGCGCAGAGTGCTGTGTCCGGATCACTAGCAGAGTGATGATTCCATTGGGCCCGGGCATTTGAGCTTCATGTACCCGTAATGGGGTATGGCTTGGAAGATCGTGAACGCCTCCCGCCCTAAAAGGGCGTGGTATCCGCTACTGAACGGGGCCACTTGGAATGTAATTTCTTCGGACCTATAGTTCTCCGGCGTGCCGAATACCACATCTAGTGTGATTTTCCCAGCACAGCGTGCTTCCCGACTGGGGATGATTCCTCTGAAGGTTGTGCTGCTTTGCTCAATGCGGTTCTAGTCTATTTCCATTTTTTAAAGAGTTTCATCATAGATGAGGTTCAATCCACTGCCGCCATCCATGAGTACTTTGGTGAGTCGAAAGCCGTCCACAATTGGACTGAGGACCAGTGCAGCTGGTGCTCGGGCAGTTCGGAATTTAGGTTCGTCGCTGGCATTGAAGGTAATAGCCGTGTCACTCCATGGATTTATTGCTGCCACATGGTAGATTTCGGCAAGGTTGCGGAGTGTTCGCTTGCGCCTATTATTTGATGCGAAGGTTTCAAAGACTGTTAATACCGTATTGTTATCCCCGGGATGGTGCTCTGTGGCATCTGGGATGAGAAGATCCTCACCACTTTTGGCCACCTACCGGAGTACCCAACATGCTCTAAGGCTGTGTGTTGGTATGGTATCCGCTGTACTATGAATTTTGCAGGGTCCGTTGAGCCATCCCTCCAATACGGTTCCATGCCCTATAGAGGGTCTTTGCTTCTTTGTAGTTAACTTGGGTGTCTTATGATAGTGCACCCTTTTACTTCGGACTGGGTGTATATCCGGAGCCGGATTATCCCAAAATTTTGTTTTGGTTTTCCAGGCGCTTTCCATCGTACAGTACTTTCGTACTATGGATGCCAAGTCGGCGAAGCGTGATATGTCACGGCGACTTATGGCGTTAAGGATTCCCTTGTCCGTGCAATTGTTGCAGAAAAATGAGACTGTGTCTTCCTCGCGACAGTCCTTAACCTTGTTCATCACAAGGAGGAATCTGGCCCAATAATGACGTACTGTTTCCTGGGGCGCTTGCCTGATGTGGGAAAAATCATTTATGCTTGGGTGGGTGGGTGGCTTTGAGTCTGAACCCTTACCCGATCTGAGACCCAGGGGCCGAGGAGTTTCCAATCTTGGAAGTTCGGGTTTCGGGGTGTTGCCTGATAAGTCTGGCCCGCCGCTTGACTCTAGGTTCAGGGCTTGGGTGATGTCCTCCCGTAAACGGGTATCCAGCTCGGAGAGCTCAGGAATCCGGACATAGTTAGTCCGCAAGATAGAGGAAGAATCGCCGCATTGTTCCTCCACCACCGCAATATGATGGGTGACCGGTGGAGAGTTAATCTCCCTTTGATCGGGTTTAAGCCCAATCCGATCATAGTCCGTAGCGACTCCCAAGGCGGCGATGCGATCCAAGAGCTCGTTTAGGGATGAGAGCTCCATTGGATCCATCTGCTCGGCAAATTCCGAGCCGACGTGGAGGCTGTTTTCGATGACCCGAGAAGTCATCGTCGGTGCAGCAGCCGAACGGGCGGTCATGATGAAACTGCCTAGCCGGAGAGTTTGGCCGACAGCCAGGGCTCCCCCGGCGGTAATGTTGTTTTTAACAACGAGACGAGGCATCCTTCCTTACGGTGACGACACAGTGGAACTCTCAATGAAAGCACCAATGTCGGTGTCAAAACCGGGATCTCGGGTAGGGGGTCCCGAACTGTGCGTCTAAGGCGGATGGTAACAGGAGGCAGGGGACACGATGTTTACCCAGGTTCGGGCCCTCTTGATGGAGGTAATACCCTACGTCCTGCTTGATTGTTCTTGATAATATGAGTAGTACAAGAGTTGATCTACCACGAGATCGAAGAGGCTAAACCCTAGAAGCTAGCCTATGGTATGATTGTTGTTGGTCCTACGGACTAAACCCTCCGGTTTATATAGACACCGGAGGGGGCTAGGGTTACACAGAGTCAGTTACAAGGAAGGAGATCTACATATCCGTACTGCCAAGCTTGCCTTCCACGCCAAGGAGAGTCCCATCCGGACACGGGACGAAGTCTTCAATCTTGTATCTTCATAGTCCAACAGTCCGGCCAAAGGATATAGTCCGGCTGTCCGGATACCCCCTAATCCAGGACTCCCTCAATATAACTTGTCCCACTGAATCAACACGAACATAGGAGGGAAGAAGGATCATCTTGGAGGAAGAAGGGCCACCTGGCGTTAGGGATGAAGATCAACAAAAGGGAAATTTGGTTTCATCAAGACAACATCCCGTGAAATATAGAACAGGCCAGTGGCAACATCGAGGCACTTTGACACCTTTATGTTGGGCGCTATCCTAGAAAAACACACTGTTTTGAGAAACATAAGCTTGCATTTGTTGTATGGGCGAAGATTGGGCCAACATGCACACACGAAGACTCGAAGAGATTTGTAGTCGGGTTTAGTCTGGAGGAGTCGTTCTAGTGGAGTTTCATTATTGATGACACGACTACGAAGCATGTTGATGATATGGACGGCGGTGAGAAAGGCCTCATCCCAAAACTTGAGGGGCATGGATGTGCCAGCTAGGAGGGCTTACCCAACCTCAACTATATGTTTGTGCTTGCGTTCAGCAGAGCCATTTTGTTGATGAGCATGTGGGCATGACACATGGTGTGATATGCCAAGGGTTTGAAAGAAGGAGTTTAATTTTTCGTACTCCCCCCCTAATCAGATTGTACTGCAATGATCTTTCTATCGAATTTTCATTCAATAGAGCTTGGAAGTTTTGGAAAACTTGAAAGACATCAGATCTTTTCTTAAGAAGATAGATCCAAGAAATTACTTGTAGTCATCTATGAAGCTCACATAATAAGTATGTCTACCAACAGAACTAGGGGCAGGCCCAAACATCGGAGAAGAATTAATTGCAAGGTTGGTAAAACACTAGAGATATGGGATAAGTGTGGTTTTCTGGGAACCGAATGTTTTATTTTGGTTTCGATTTGAGTACAGGATCACTCAGCTATCAAGAGGGGTCAATGGTGACAAAAGTCTTGCTGGGAACACTTCAACATCATACAACAGCCCTCCTACACCTACCACTAACAATGTGCCTCACATTCCTCCATGTTCGTCTCTGGTGTGTCAAAGGGCTAAAGTCTACATGTTGCTTGTCATCCCCGTGCACACGGTGTCCTGGACCCCTTATGCACATTGTCTGGTGATCATAGAAACCTTATGGACACCGCGTGCATACCAGGTCCTGGACAGCCTGTGCCGCATAGTGCTAGACCCCACATCTCACGGGGAATTGTTTCTTTACTGGACACCTTGCGTGCACATTGCTTAACTTAAAACATGTGCACGGAATCCAACAAGAGGAAACGATCAAGAGAGGGAGCACTATATAAAGAGGCGCTCTCAACCTCCAACCTAACCCTTTACCTTTTTGAGAACATCATTTCAACACCCTATTCTTTCTCAACCCTCCAGCCAAACTTGTTGATTACTTTTGGGGATGAGGGAGAAAGGCCCTATCTACACTTTCACTCAACCCTATTCGTATTCCCCAGCAACAAAATATTCAACCATTTGACTTGTTAGTCTTGACTTGAAAGCTCCAAGGTGTTATGGGTTTCAAGAAGTATTGCTGTGGTTGCTTAGGAGACGTATGTAAAGGGTTTCAAATTTGGATGGAATAAACCAAGTATTTGCCTTTGTGCACAGAGAGAGATACATTCTATGCTTACAACCCCAGGAGGTTGCTTCATGTACACTTCCTCTTCCAGAACACCGTGAAGAAACGCGCTCTGTACATCTAGCTGTCTGAGACTCCAGCCCCTAGAAACAGCAATAGACAAAACAGACGAATGGTGGCAGCTTTAACAACTGGACTAAAAGTGTCCTCATAGTCTACCATATCGTTGTTTAAACCCCTTTGAACAACTAGCCTTTTCGGTAAATAGTTCATCAGATTTTCTTTAATCCTGAAAACCCACTTGCAATCAATTAAATTTTTACCTTGCTGTGGAGGAACTAAGTGCCATGTGTTATTTTTTTAGAGCCATAGTATTCTTCATTCATGCTTTTTGCCATTTTTCATCACCAAGTGCTTCTTCTAGAGTATGAGGTTCACCTGTAGAACAAATCATGCCATATTTTGTTACATGTTTGTAATCAACAGGTTGTATTACTCCCTTTTTGAATGTGTACGCCATGAGACAGTAGCATATTTCAGGCCGCAGAGGATCCGCGGCGTGAACAGGAGTTTGCTGAAGTGGATGATCCCGAGGAAGATCCACTGAGCTGCAGCAGCAGTTTTAACATGCCTCGAATCTTCTGTGGCGAGGGCTGCCAGTTGTGCTTCGGTCAGAATCCGCAGACTGTCCGCTGGAGGGGCAAGCTCAATGCATGTCCACAGCATGGCGTTATTTAGCATCAAGGTCGATTGCGTAGGCGGGCGCGGGGCACGCGTCAATCGCGTTGTTCCCGCACCAGCTATGGCCCCAATTACTGTTCGACGAGTCGGGTGATGCCGCGTGTAGCCATTGATAACACCAACAGTATACAGGGGACTGTGATCGCACAGTTTGCATCGAGGGCTAGGTAGTCACCACTTATGATGAGGCGAGCTATCTCAGCTCTCCTCTTATACTCTTCCTCCTCTCTGGTTATAAAATATCTCCCTTTTGCCTGAAAGTCAAAGAAAGTAGAAGCAGGGAGAGCGACGTGATAGGTGCGTCTGTCAAAGATTAGTCGGTACTGGAGGAACTGATCGTTCCTCTCAACAAACTGATGACGAACCATAGCCTCATAATCCAAATAAGCAGGAGGCAACTCAATATCATCCTCACGTATGGTTATACCAAGAAAATTAGCTATGCGGGTTGCATAAATTCCACCAAAGAAATCTCCATTAAATCTATTAAGATGCAACCTACGTGCAACAATGGCTCCCAAATTATAAGATTTATCTCCTAACACAGCACTCCTAAGAATACTGAGGTCAGGGACACACATGTGACATGCTTCATCTTTACCGTTAATGCATCTACCTATGAAGAGAGAAAAATAATGTATAGCAGGAAAGTGAATGCTCCCTATGGTAGCTTGTGTTATATCTCTAGATTCCCCACAGTTATACTAGTAAGAAAATCTCTAAATTCAGATTTGCGAGGTTCACTAGTACTACCCCATTGTGGAAGTTTGCAAGCAGTGGTAAAATCCTCTAAGTCCATAGTATAAGAATTTTCATAAAGATCAAACAGGACAGTTTGAGAATTGCATGAAGATGAAAATTCAAACCTCCTCACAAAGGAACTAGTGAGATAGTGGTACTGACGGCACTTTTCTCCTCGAAGCTCACAAGATCAGCGCATTACGCTAGGAAAAGGGCTATATATGGAATTGACACTAATGGCGCATAAGACATGTGGTGCGCCATTACTATATACTAGTGGTGCACCATGTGTTGGTGCGCCATTAGTGTGCAAATACTAATGGCGCACCACGTCCACGGTGCGCCATTAGTAAATTTTTTTTAATTTTTTCAAAACTACTAATGGCGCACCGTGGGAGTGGTGCGCCATTACTAGTTGAACTAGTAATGGCGCACCACATCCACGGTGCGCCATTAGTAAAAAAAAAATAATTTTTTTCAAAACTACTAATGGCGCACCGTGGGAGTGGTGCGCCATTACTAGTTGAACTAGTAATGGCGCACCATGCCACGGTGCGCCATTAGTAACTTGGCCCAAATATTCGCCCGAATGCACCGTGGACCGCCTTTTCAGTTTTAAAAAAATAAAGAGAAAATGATAGAAATGTCAAAAAAATAAAAGAAAATAAGATTCCCATGTGATATGTGGTCTAGTTGTTAGCAAAATTTACAAACATGAATTTTCGACTTTTTTGCAAAATCTCTCGAGAATTTGTAAAAATGGGCATAACTTTTGCGTACGAACTCGGATGAAAAAGTTTTTTATATGAAAAATCATCTACTCGAAAAGTTACATCCGAATTTAACTGGGGGAACCCCGTTAAACATTTTCAAAATCCTCAAAAACCTAACAGAAAAAAAGATACGGGGCTTTTAAGATCTGGAGAGGCAAAAAAATTCAAACTTACTAATGGCGCACCTGCCCATGGTGCGCCATTAGTATCTTCCCGCCTTCAAAATTCAAAATAAGTCAACAAAATAAAAAAAATACTAATGGCACCTGCCCATGGTGCGCCATTAGTATCTTCCCGCCTTCAAAATTCAAAATAGTCAAAAAATAAAAAAAAGTTAGTAATGGCGCACCTGCCCACGGTGCGCCATTAGTATCTTCCCGCCTTCAAAATTCAAAATAAATCAAAAAAATAAAAAAAAAAGTTAGTAATGGCGCACCTGCCCACGGTGCGCCATTACTATGTCGTATATATGGCTGGGCGCACCTCCTCCACTCCACCTCTCCTCCACTCCATCTCCTCCTCTCCTCCACTCCATTTTCCCTTCTCTCCTCCACCATACTACCCTCCTCCTCTCCCGCGACCTCCTCCCTCCTCTCCGGCGACCTCCTTCTCCTCTCCGGTGACCTCCTCCTCCTCTCCGGCGACCTCCTCCTCTCCGGGAACCTCCTCCTCCCTCCTCTCCTCCCCTCCCCTCCCCTCACGGTTTCTCCTCCCTCCTCTCCGGTGAGCTCCTCCCCCCTCCTCTCCTCCCATTCCCTCATGGTTTCTCCTTCCTCCTCTCTGATGCTTCGGTGAACTCCTCTCCGGCGACCTCCTCCTCCTCTCTAGCGATGTAGGCGAGCGCCTCTCCAATGACCTCCTCCTCCTCCTCTCCGGCGAACTCCTCTCCGGCAAAAGAACACGGCAAAAGAACGTACAAGATCCAAAAACAGGAACAAAATTTGAAATAATATCGTGCCAAAAAACGAGCAAAAAAACTAGCAAAAAAATGGGCAAAAAATCACGATCTAGATCCAAATTCAAAATTCAAAAATAGCAATGGCGCACGGTGGGGGTTAGACGGTGCGCCACTACTATTTTCCCGCCTTCAAAATTCAAAAATACTAATGACGCACCGTGGCCTATACTAATTGGCGCACAAGTGGCCTATACTAATGGCGCACCGTGGCCTATACTAATGGCGCACCAGTGGTGCGCCATTAGTATACCAGATACTAATGGCGCACCAGTGGTGCGCCATTAGTAAAAAATACTAGTGGCGTGATACTAATGGCGCACCAGTGATGCGCCATTAGTAGGCAAAACTGGTGCGCCATTAGTAGCCCTTTTCCTAGTAGTATGCGTAGCAAATAGTTAAATCTTCCTTAATTCCCGCTCTGATCCATGAAGTCCTCTGAAGGCCATTCAGAAGGCCGCACTGGGGCATCCCTTGGTGGTTCATCATCAGCATCACGCATTGCAAGCCTGGGTCCTTGCTTCCTTGAAGGACCACCTTGGTACATTTTCCTAAACATATTTCTTCCTCTGAAAATTTTCTGAAATTTTTAGTAACTTCAAATAAAAGTGAACCAAGCTCAACAAAATTGATAGCAACTACTCCTACAAGTGCCTAGGACCTATATCATGCATTAGAACTACTTGGAACCATATAAATTTGACATGCAAGCTCAAGAACATGGTCACCTAGGCAGCACAAATTTGCAATGAATAAAGCACTAGAACAAAAACTAATTGGACCAATGGAGGAGTCACATACCAAGGAACAATCCCCCAAAGCAGTTTTGTGAGAGGTGCTTTGAGCAAGGAGATCGAAAATCGCAGCAAAATGAGCTAGAACTCGTGTGAGCTGGATAATGGTGTTTGTGGGAGGAAGGAGTGTGTGGGTGAAGGAATAAGTGGAGGAGGGCCACCATGGGCCCACAAGGCAGGGGGCGAGCCCATGGGTAGGGTGCGCCCTCCACCTCGTGGCCAGGTGGATGCCCCCCCTGCTGTGTTCTCAGTGCCAAATATTCTCAAATATTTCCAGAAAAAATCATATTTAAATTTCAGGGCATTTGGAGAACTTTTATTTTCAGGGTATTTTTATATTGCACGGATAATTCAGATAACAGAGAAATACTTTTCTATTTACTTCATCCATCTTCATGATCATCAAAAGGAATCCATTAACAAGGTTGATCAAGTCTTGTTAACAAACTCATTCCGAATACATGGAACCGGAGAATTTTCGAATAACACTAGGTTACGACTCAATGGGGATATGCACATCCCCAATAATAAGAATATCATATTTCTTCTTGACATTAGGAAGAGGAAATTCAAAACTCCAAATATAATCGATGGAATTTTTCCAATAGAGTTGATACTATTGAACTTGAGGTTGTTTCCTCGGAAAGTGTACCATATGCTCATTACCATTAACATGAAAAGTGACATTGCCTTTAGTGCAATCAATAACAGCCCCTGCAGTATTCAAAAAGGGTCTTCCAAGAATAATAGACATACTATCGTCCTCGGGAATATCAAGAATAACAAAGTCCGTTAAAATAGTAACGTTTGCAACTACAACAGGCACATCCTCACAAATACCGACAGGTTATAGCAGTTGATTTATCAGCCATTTGCAAAGATATTTCAGTAGGTGTCAACTTATTCAAATCAAGTCTACGATATAAAGAGAGAGGCATAACACTAACACCGGCTCCAAGATCACATAAAGCAGTTTTAACATAGTTTCTTTTAATGGAGCATGGTATAGTTGGTACTCTGGGATCTCCTAGTTTCTTTGGTATTCCACCTTTAAAAGTATAATTAGCAAGCATGGTGGAAATTTCAGCTTCCGGTATCTTTCTTTTATTTGTAACAATATCTTTCATGTACTTAGCATAAGGATTCATTTTAAGCATATCAGTTAATCGCATACGCAAAAAGATAGGTCTAATCATTTCAGCAAAGCGCTCAAAATCCTCATCATCCTTTTTCTTGGATGGTTTGGGAGGAAAAGGCATGGGTTTCTGAACCCAAGGTTCTCTTTCTTTACCATGTTTCCTAGCAACAAAGTCTTTCTTATCATAACATTGATTCTTTGATTGTGGGTTATCAAGATCAACAGCAGGTTCAATTTACATCATTATCATTACTAGGTTGAGCATCATCATGAACATTATCATTAACATTATTACTAGTTTCAGGTTCATTACCAGATTGTGTTTCAGCATCAGAAATAGAAATATCATTTGGATTCTCAGGTGTTTCAATAACAGGTTCACTAGAAGCATGCAAAGTCCTATCATTTTTCTTTTTCTTCTTTTAGAAGGACTAGGTGCATCTATATTATTTCTCTGAGAATCTTGCTCAATTCTCTTAGGATGGCCTTCAGGATACAAAGGTTCCTGAGTCATTCTACCACCCCTGGCCATAACTCTAACAACATTATCATTATCTTTACTATTCAATTCATTGAGCAAATCATTTTGAGCTCTAAGTACTTGTTCTACTTGAGTGGTAACCATAGAAGCATGTTTACTAATAAGTTTAAGTTCACTTTTGACATTATCCATATAATCTCCCAAGTGTTCAAGCATATTTGAATTGTATTTCAATTGTCTACCAAAATAAGCATTAAAATCTTCTTGCTTAACCATAAATTTATCAAACTCATCTAAGCATGGGCTAGCAAACTTAGTAAATGGGATTTCAGCTTTATCATATCTATAGAGAGAATTTACCATTATTACCTGTGTCGGGTTATCAAGACCATGAGTTTCTTCAATAGGTAAGGGATTAAGATCATATGTTTCTTCAACAGGCGATAAATTAAGACCATGTATTTCTTCAATAGGAGGTAAATTCTTAACATCTTTAGCTTTAATACCTTTTTTTTCATAGATTTCTTTGCCTCTTGCATATCTTCAGGACTGAGAAATAGAATACCCCTCTTCTTCGGAGTTGGTTTAGGAATAGGCTCAGGAATTGGCTCCGGAGGTGTCCAATTATTTTCATTTGTCAACATATTATTCAATAGAATTTCAGCTTCATTCGGTATTCTTTCCCTGAAAACAGAACCAACACAACTATCCAGGTAATCTCTAGAGGTATTGGTTAGTCCATTATAAAAGATATCAAGTATTTCATTTTTCTTAAGAGGATGATCAGGCAAAGCATTAAGTAATTGGAGAAGCCTCCCCCAAGCTTGTGGGAGACTCTCTTCTTCAATTTGCACAAAATTATATATATCCCTTAAAGCAGCTTGTTTCTTATGAGCAGGGAAATATTTAGCAGAGAAGTAATAAATCATATCCTGGGGACTACGCACACAACCAGGATCAAGAGAATTAAACCATATCTTAGCATCACCCTTTAATGAGAACGGAAATATTTTAAGGATATAAAAGTAACGAGTTCTCTCATCAGTAGTGAATAGGGTGGCTATATCATTTAATTTAGTAAGATGTGCCACAACAGTTTCAGATTCATAGCCATGAAAAGGATCAGATTCAACCAAAGTAATTATATCAGGATCAACAGAGAATTCATAATCCTTATCAGTAAACAGATAGGTGAAGTAGCAAAATGCAGGGTCAGGTTTTTTTGCATTTAGAGATTTCTTATTCCATTTAGCTAATAACCTCTTAAGTTTGTTCTATCTTTGCAAGCTAAAATAGCGAAAGAAGCTTCTTGATCAAAGACATAACCTCAGGAATAACAAGTGATTCATCATAAACTTTCATCAGTATTATCAGATTCAATATTTTCAATCTCTTAGACCTAGCAAGTTGTTCATCAAGAAATTTGCCAAGTGGCACAGTAGTATTAGGCATAGAAGTAGTTTCATCATAAGTATCATGCATAGCAGAAGTGGCATCATCAATAACATGCAACATATCAGAATGAATAGCAGAAGCAGGTGTAGGTGTCGCAAGCTTACTCAAAACTGAAGGTGACTCAAGTGCAGAGCTAGATGACAGTTCCTTACCTCCCCTCATAGTTGAGGGATAAATCTTGGTTTTTGGATCTCTCAAGTTCTTCATAATGATAAGCCGATATATATCCCAAGTGATTCAAATAATAGAGCTATGCTCCCCGGCAACGGCGCCAGAAAATAGTCTTGATAACCTGCAAGTATAGGGGATCGCAACAGTTTTCGAGGGTAAAGTATTCAACCCAAATTTATTGATTCGATATAAGGGGAGCCAAAGAATACTCTCGAGTATTAGCAGCTGAGTTATCAATTCAACCACACCTGGAAACTTAATATCTGCACCAAAGTATTTAGTAGCAAAGTAATATGAGAGTAGTGGTAACGGTAGCAAAAGGTAATAGTAGTAAAAGTAGTGTTTTCGGTATTTTGTAGTGATGATAGCAATAGCAACGGGAAAGTAAAAAAGCAAAGAACAATATATGGAAAGCTCATAGGCAATGGATCGGTGATAGAGAATTATGCGGATGCGGTTCATCATGTAACAGTCATAACCTAGGGTGACACAGAACTAGCTCAGTTCATGATATAATGTAGGCATGTATTCCGAATATAGTCATACGTGCTTATGGAAAAGAACTTGCATGACATCTTTTGTCCTACCCTCCCCGGCAATGGCGCCAGAAAATAGTCTTGATAACCCACAAGTATAGGGGATAGCAACAGTTTTCGAGGGTAAAGTATTCAACCCAAATTTATTGATTCGACACAAGGGGAGCCAAAGAATACTCTCAAGTATTAGCAGCTGAGTTGTCAATTCAACCACACCTGGAAACTTAATATCTGCAGCAAAGTATTTAGTAGCAAAGTAATATGATAGTAGTGGTAACGGTAGCAAAAGGTAACAGTAGTAATGTTTTTGGTATTTTGTAGTGATGATAGCAATAGCAACGGGAAAGTAAATAAGCGAAGAAAAATATATGGAAAGCTCATAGGCAATGGATCAGTGATGGAGAATTATGCCGGATGCAGTTCATCATGTAACAGTCATAACCTAGGGTGACACAGAACTAGCTCCAGTTCATTGATATAATGTAGGCATGTATTCCGAATATAGTCATACGTGCTTATGGAAAAGAACTTGCATGACATCTTTTGTCCTACCCTCCCGTGGCAGCGGGGTCCTTACGGAAACTAAGGGATATTAAGGCCTCCTTTTAATAGAGTACCGGAACAAAGCATTAACACATAGTGAATACATGAACTCCTCAAACTACGGTCATCACCGGTAAGTATCCCGATTATTGTCACTTCGGGTTATCAGATCATAACACATGATAGATAACTATAGACTTGCAAGATAGGATCAAGAACACTCATATATTGATGAAAACATAATAGGTTCAGATCTGAAATCATGGCACTCGGGCCCTAGTGACAAACATTAAGCATAGCAAAGTCATAGCAGCATCAATCTCAGAACATAGTGGATACTAGGGATCAAACCCTAACAAAACTAACTCGATTACATGATAGATCCCATCCAACCCATCACCGTCCAGCAAGCCTACGATAGAATTACTCACGCACGGCGGTGAGCATCATGAAATTGGTGATGGAGGATGGTTGATGATGACGATGGCGACGGATTCGCCTCTCCGAAGCCCCGAACGGACTCCAGATCAGCCCTCTCGAGAGGTTTTAGGGCTTGGTGGCAGCCCCGTATCGTAAAACATGATGAATTCTTCTCTATGATTTTTTTCTCCCCGAAACACAATATATAGAGTTGGAGTTGGAGTCGGAGAGGCAACAGGGGGCCCACGAGGTAGGGAGGCGCGTCCTAGGGGGGCAGGCGCGCCCTAGGGGGGCAGGCGCGCCCCCACCCTCGTAGAGAGGTGGTGGGCCCCCTGGCCTTCATCTTTTGCAGGTATTTTTCTTATTTTCTGAAAAGTTGCTCTGTGAAGTTTCGGGTCATTCCGAGAATGTTTGTTTCTGCACATAAATAACACCATGGTAATTCTGCTGAAAACAGCGTCAGTCCGGGTTAGTTCCATTCAAACCATGCAAGTTAGAGTCCAAAACAAGGGCAAAAGTGTATGGAAAAGTAGATACGACGGAGACGTATCAAAGTCCTGCGTCGATAGGCCTCGTTGTAGGCAACACCTTCGACCTCCAGAAGAATCGGCTGGTGTCCTCTCGTCAGCCTTCAATGCTGACCCTGGCAGGAGCCATGGTTCATCCTTCGTACGGTAAACTGGAGAAACCTCATTACACGTTTCATCGTCATGCATGGCAGCGGAATGTACTAGATATAGACCACATCCACTATGCTGCAATGGATGGCTACCTTTGCTTCAATATCTACAAGGGTTGGATGAAGAGCAACAGCCAAGTGTGCGGTTCAAGCAAAGAAGTATCGGCCAAGAGGAAGAGGGACAAGGACGAAGTCGAGGACGTGGACGAGGACTCCGAGTAAGGTGGCAGTGTCGTTGCTCATGGTGGTTCTAATGCAGTGTCTACCGGAATAGTTGCAAAGTTTAATTTCAGGTGTGCTTAATTTAATTTGAGGGGTGTGTTGTGCTGAGCCCCCAGCAGAACTATGTTATGTTTCTTCTTGTTACTTTAACTCTTCAGTACGTACATACTAGTATTTCTTACATTTCATCTTTTAGTTGGTATAGTACTACCACTCGTTTCTTCACATTATATACGTACAATATATATGGCCAACATCATATAGCCAGCAGTTTAGTTGTCAAAGAATTTCAGGGTGCTTAGTTTTGTCAAAGAATTCCAGGGTGCTTAGTTTTATTTGAGGGGTGGGTTGTGCACTTGTGCTGGACACCATTATTGTGACAAGCCTTTTTAATAGTACTATATGCATAATTTGGCGACGAGCGCTCTCTATATGTACCACCTTTTTTTTAATTTCAAGTTTTGCTCCATGGCGCAATCCATCGATACTACTAATGTACAAAAGTGGAGTATATACATTTTTTGAAAGGCTAGAGGGCGGGGCAGTATAGCTCGGTCGGTTTCACGAGAGGCGAGGGCCTTTGTGATTTGATGGCTCATTACTGCTATCAAATCGAATAGTACTGCGCCGCCCGCTGCACGCCCGATGCCTCCATTAAACCCCTCCGTTAAACCCGCATGCAAACCCAGAATCCTACTCCGGCCACACGTTCGTTCATGAGTGGGCCAGAATTAAACGCAACACCGGCCGAGCTCCTCCCGTCCGTCCTTAGTTTAAACGAGGCTAGACGCCAGCCAAGCTCCTACCGTCCTCTCTCTATTTACACGAGGCCAGACAGACAGCGGGCAAGAATCGCACCCCTCCGCCGCTCCCCCATCTCCTCCTTCACCATTTTCTCCACTCCTCCGATGGCTTCTGATGAGCCGTTCTCCGGCACGGCTGGGTGGCCCGCCGAGCCCTCCGGATACGGGCGAGGCCGCTCGGTGCTTCACCAACCTCTCTTGGCCCGATGGAGCCAGTTGCTGCCCCAAGCAGGCGCGTGGTTCAGCAACTCGCCGCTCTAGTTCAGCTCGATGAGGAAGTGGCGAGTTGCTCCACGCCGGCACGGCGGCGAGCACGCCGGTACGGGCCGTCGCTGCCGCGTCGTACCGCGCCACCAGTGTCTGCGGTGGCCGCGCCTCCCGTGTCTGTGGGCGCGCCTCCCGTGCCTGCGGCAGCGCCATGCAGGCAGAGACAGAAGCCGGGTGCATGGAGAGCGACGAGTCGGTGGCCAGCTTCTCCGTGTCCGCCGCCATCATCGAGGAGAAGTAGAACACGGGAGGCCGCCGCCACTTGGGGCCCATGAAGGCCACCACCGAGGCGACGACCGTGGATTCAGGTGGTTTCTTTGCTGCTTCGTCTCTTTCGAGGACCTTCGTCGACCGCGCAAGTGTCTAACGAACATGAGGAAGACAAAGGGATCCGCGGGCGGCCATTTAGAACTAAAATAAGTCTAGATACATCCATTTCTAGGACAAGTATTTCCGGACGGAGGGAGTATTAATTATACAAGAGAGCCGGATTGGCACCTCTTAGTTCATGTAAATGTAATGAAATTCATCATGTTTATATGAAGATCTGGCTTTTTTATACGAAATCCTTCATGCTTATATGAAATCAGTCCATGTTTGCACGAATTTCATCTGGTTGGTTAGAGTTGTAAAAATGTATGCCGCTGGCGTTTGATGTCGTCCTCCGCTTAAGGAAGCGGGAGGAAATTTGTCGGCTGCCGTTGGAGATGCTCTTTATGCTGGAAATAATAGAGTGACATCCAATCCATTTGAGTTAATTGCCTGTATGATTGTCCCTCTATAAAAAGTTAATTGCATGTACAGTGCACACGTGACTTGCAGGGTGGCTACAGCTTCGTTCAGAAAGTTAAAAAGAAACAAGTCCATCCTTAATGTTGTATTCTAAGTACTCTGTGGGTTCCACTATTAGTACAGTAGCGAAAGAAGAATATATTAAATAAGTAGAGTAATATATAATATAAATAAAGTTAAAGAAGAATCGAACTCATGACATCGCGTTGCGAGCATCGGCGCTAACCAGCCAGCACAATTTTTGTTGTAAGACATGCTGGAGAATTATCTCCATGTACTCTTATATATACTCCAATTCGTCTAAATATTGTATTTTTCAGATTTCATGGACTACCACATATGGATGTGTAATGTAGACATATTAGCGTGTAGATTCACTCATTTGCTTCGTACGTCTTTTCAGGAAGGGGTAAGATTTGTCTTGATTTATTATGAGGTATCTAGATGGCACTGCACCGGCCAGAAAAGAGGTAACATCAAAAATATGGACTACTTTTGAGTATGTTGGTAAGGTCGGTCAATAGTCACTTGTTGAAATCTCTAAAAAGACAAATATCCCTCCGTCCGGAAATACTTGTCATCAAGGAAGGAAAATGTAGCTAGACGTATTTTAAGTTTTAGATCCATCTCTTTTATCATTATGATGACAAGGTATTTTCGGACTGAGGGAGTAGAAAACAGAGTTGGTGATGATGGGTGTGCGTGCCATCCTACAATATAGGCCATCGGATTTATATCTAACGGATAGGAAAGAAACTATGGAAATTTTGCAAAAAATATACCCACACGCCTCTCCACATTCGCAAATAAGGCCTTCCCTCATCCAACCTTTTCTCTCACAAGATAAACTACTCATACAAATGCATCTTGATGTTCCGTGCAACGCACGGGCAGCTAGCTAATTTCTTTTAGAATAGTTGCTACGATAATTGGGTTGAAGTGATATATTTTATGTCTGCCCCGAATGATTTCAGATTCACTAGTAGTAAGAAAGAAAAGGTTGCCTTGTTAATTAACAGAAAATAGGGTGAAAACTATCACATGAGGCCGGTAAAAACAAGGCACACTGGGTTCAGCGTCATCGTCACTACAGTTGTGCGCACGCGAGAAGTCTACATATCGAGGGGGCTACCGAGCGAGGCACCGAGACACAATGTTTGAGAGAGAAACCAATTGACAGATTATGATCAGATCGAGTTGTCACCCTTCTGCTGTCATTGTTGGGGGGAGGGAGAGAAAGACGTATCGAGAGTGTGCGCGGTAGGCACAGAGGCACAACTAGCGAGTGTGTGTGTGTGTGTTTGAAAGAGGAGTAGATAGATTATTATCAAGATCGATGTGCCACCCTACTCCTTCGGTGCCGGTAGTGTGTGTGTGTATGTTTGAGAGAGAAGCCAGTCGATAGATTAGTAATTCAGATCAAGGTGTCACCCTACTCCTTCGGTGTTGGGAAGTGTGGGTGTGTGTGGGGGGGCAGTGACACTCACATATCTCTACTCTTATAAAAAACAAAGTTGGTGATGATGGTGTTCCTGCCATCCTGCAATATAGGCCATCGATTTATATCCGACGGACCAGGAAGGAAACTATGGTAATTCTGCAAAAAGATACCCACACCCTCTCCGCATTTGCAAATAAGGCATTCCCTCGTTCATCCTTTTCTCCCACAAGATAAACTTCTCATACAAATGCATCTTGATGTTCCGTGCAACGCATGGGCATCTTGCTAGTAGGGAGAAGGAGTTTGTGTGACACATATCTAGGCTATATTAAGGGATAGGTAGATAGCATATGTGTGAGAGACATTATTATACTTTGAGACATTAGTGGCTGTGGGTGGGCGGAATTAAATGGGGTGGGCATGTTAGACATAGAGAGCGTGTGTGTTTCTGTGTGAGAGACTTGTAGGACGGGGTAGAAAGACGAATTTAACCCTGACAGAGAGAGAGAAATACACGAAGTACGCGTGTGTGATTCCGATGCCCACAGGGAAATGAGATATGTATGCATGTGAGAGAGATTGCACAATTCATTGACGTATCACTATCTAGCGATCGTGGATGTGCATCGCTTGAACATAAGTCAATATCTTCTTCGTATGTGGCCAAAGGTACAATATCGATTCAATGCTATAAAGATTGGACACTCACATATCACATTTTTTTCTATTTAAATAAACCTTTTCAGTTGTGCAAGCCAAAGTTACAGTGATGTTTCTTCAAACAACCAATGTAGCTATCATGTACATGTACCATTGTTACTCTTGCATTCAAATTCATTAGTCTTGGATGATTTAAGTTTCTATTTTGAAGTAATATATGTAATATTCATATATGAATTCAACGGGTATGCAATTTATGAAATGGAGGCTATGTAATCATATGTGGTAACACTTTTAAGTAGCTGACTACAATATCCATTTCTTTTTGTGCGCCTCTACACTAACACGTCAATGCATTATGTTTAAAGTAAATAACCAATGGCACTAAATTATCTATTTACATGAGAAATACATAGGCTGAGCGTTTGATCCCTTTTTTGTGAACGCGCCACTACACCCGTACGATTGGCCGCGCCCGTGTGAATGTCCAAGTTATCCGCGCATCATCCCGAGTTATTGTGTTTTTTTCTGGGGTGGACTTCACACCAGTTATTAACTAATGACGCGTGCCCCGTGTACACAGTCTAGCATGACCTTCCCGCTAGCACGGTCCAAAATTAGTTGAAACCGGATACGAACGATCCCGCGGGCGGCAAAATCTCCCGCCTCCTTCTAAAATTTCCGCCACCTTAGTCTTTAGCATGCGAAATCCCCCTTTTGTCCTTGGTGCACGGAGACCAACAGTTACAATACCGCCCTCATCTACATGATAGGTCGGGGCTGCTTTGGTAACTTCCGGTTCCCCCACTACACGGCACCCCCATTTCCTCTCCCCCTCCCGCAAAAACGACTAACTCCACAGCACCAGAGCATCTTACATCACGCCGTCCGTACTTCATCGCCCTTTCTCCCCTCCCCTCTCGAAACCCTAGACTGCTCATCCACCGGCGTACCATATCCCATTCACTGCCAGCGGCGTCCACCTCGCCGGATCTGCTTCTGCGGCTGCATCTACCCCTCCCACCTCCCCTAGAAACAAGTAGACTGCTCATCCACCACTATACCACAACCCATTCAGTGTCGGCCTTGTCCACGGCGCCGGATCTGCTTCGCCGGTACTCTCGTCAACCGCCGTGCATCTGCAGCAGCTCATTCGTACTCCCCACCGGAGACGCTTTCGTCCACACCCCCCGGAGCCGCCCCACCGACGCCCCCGTCGACGGCCTCTGATCCTCTTTCCACTCCTAACCCTACGACCGCTTCCGACACCTTCCTCAACCCTACCGGAGCCGCTTCGCCGACACCATCTCAACCCTACCTGGAGTAGCTTCGCCTATACCATTCTCAACCCTACCGGGGCCGCTTTGCCAACTCACAAGTCCACGGCCTCAGATCCGCTTCCTCGCACCCTCATCCAACCTACCGGAGCAGCTTCTGACACCCCGTCCACGGCCGTAGATCTGCATCGTTGACACCACCCTTAACCCAACCACCGGAGCAGCTTCTGACGCCCCGTCCACGGCCGCAGATCCGCATCGTCGACACCATCCTTAACCCAACCACCGGAGCAGCTTTTGCGTCCACGGCCGCAGATCCGCGTCGTCGACACCATCCTTAACCCAACCACCGGAGAAGCTTCACCTACGCCCTCGTCCACGGCCACAGATCCGCTTCGCCCACACCGTAGTCCACCCTACCGGAGCCGCTCCACAAACACCCTACTCGACGGTTCTAGATCTCCTTACCGGACCCCGACAGCCAGCGTAGCATCATCACCCTCGACATTTCTAACCTTATTCCCACCTTCTGGAGAGATGCCAAGCACCCATCACGGCCTAGGTACTTGTCACCTTTAAACCTGTCCAACATCACCTGCTCGATGTACTTCAAATATACTAACCGGTCGCTGTTACCTGTTATGCAGCTGGCAAAAACTACAAGGACGATATTTCTTCTGGATCTAACAGCTTGGTCAACCAAGATCCTGGACTGAGGCATTTCTATGATCTTGTAAGCGTGTCTCTCTCTCTCTTGTATTGTTATGTGCCTGCTAGCGTGCTTTGCTAGGATTTTCGACCAGCAATCCCTTTGTGCAGACAATGATTTCTACTACTGGCTGCTAAATTAGATATGTAGATATCATACATGATACTACCTCGTACCTCCGTTCCTAAATATAAGTCTTTCTAGAGATTCCACTATAGGCTACATACGGAGCAAAATGAGTGAATCTACACTCGGAAATGCATCTATATACATCTGTATGTGGTCCATACTAGAATCTCTACAAAGACATATATTTAGGAACAGGGGCAGTACATTACACAAAATCGTAGGTGGCATGTAGGAATTCCAATGCACTACATTAGGCTCCCTTAGAGTGCCTGCTAGTCCAGCATACAGAGTCATGGTTAGTTTATCGTACACACACAATTGTTAATTGGTGGTTTAAATATGCGCAAGGGATATGCAATGTAGTATCATGCAAAGATGTCTGAAATTAGCCGTGTCAACTTGCAGATAGGGTTACACAATGAAAAAGTACAAGATGTATGTGGCAATTTCATGGAACATCGCAAAAAAAGGAGAGGCAGCGGTGAGCCTATACAGTGTGCTATGGTACGTCACTCCTCCATTGCAATCATCGTGACATGTTATTTGTATGCCAGTTCTATTAGCCAAGTTTCTTAGGGACATTTATTATGAGTTATCCTAAGAAAATAAGCAGCTGTGAATATAAGCTCCATGTAATAAGCCAACCAGTTCTTTTCATTGCGTTTTCAGCTTATCTTTGGTATGATCAGTGGAAAGTCTAGATTGCATTATATTTTTTTTCATTTTGCTGCCCGTATGGAAATTAATTTGACTTGCAAACATCACAAATTGAACCCAGTGTAGTAATTAATATGATAGGAAAACAGACCATCACTATTTGCTCAAAATGCAAATACAAAGATACCATCTACTTGGCACAATCTACTTTGGTCAATGTTTTCCATAGAGATCCCATTGCCTAATTTAAACGAAGAACGCACGACCCACATTTAAATGAAGAACAATTATCTATTGAAATTCGATGGTCCAAGTGGCTGGTCATTATCGTATAGCAACACCACCTGAAAGCATCATATAGCAGCAGCAGCTCATAGTAACTCATCATACAGCAGCAGTCTGCAATTCATCATATACCAGCAGCAGCTCATAGCAATCCATCATATAGCAGCAGCAGGAGCAGCTCATAGCAATTCATCATATAGCAGCACCAGGAGCAGCTCATAGCAATTCATCATATAGCAGCAGCAGGAACAACTTGTAGCAACTCATCATATAGCAGCAACAGCTCATAGCAATTCATCATATAGCAGCAGCAACTCATAGCAACTCATCATACAGCAGCAGCAACTCGTAGCAATTCATCATATAGCAGCAGCAGGAGTAGCTCATAGCAATGCATCATATAGCAGCAGCAGAAGCAGCTCATAGCAATTCATCGTATAGTGGATCAGAATGAAAATTTGTTAAAAAGTCAGAGGAGATCCTCACCTTGTTGGATGATCTCATCCTTCAACAGCACCTCAAGGCCATGGCCTGGGAGGAGGGGAGGGGGAATAAGGTGCCTTCTGTCGCAGTGTGGCATCAGCCGTAGTTGTGCAGCGCCCGCCGGAGTAGTGCGTTGGACGAACCATAGTGGAGCAGCTGCTGGAGACCATGAGAATGAGGTGCGGCGCTAGAGGGAGGAGCAGCCAGGGAGATTTGCCCCTACCCGCCAGCCATGTAGCCTAGCTGGACATAACATCGTCGAGGACCAGGCCAGATGGGACCAGTGGCGACGGCTCACTGGAGGAACCCTAGTGCTGCAGGCAGGGGATCGAAGTAGAGGGAAAGGGGAGAGGAGATGCAAGCGGGCAGGGCAATGAATGCTTGCGTGTTTGTTTTTACTTGAGGGTCAGGTGTGACACGGGCGTCAGTAGTTGCATTTTGAGTGTAATATAGGCAGACAACATAATCATTTCACTATTCCCCTTCCCTTCAATTTTTAGTGAGGTTCTACCCAAAACACCCCCCTCCAAAGCGAAATTAGTTAAGCCCAAGGCCATAACTCAAAAATTACTTCTTTACATCTTTTATGGCTTATTTTGACAATATGCCCTGAAAAGGCGGAATCGAACTGGCCCTTAACCTGCAATTCAATTGTGTGTGCAATGATGAATCACTCCTGCCTGCTGTCTGTACATTTAGGCATCATCATACATGGCATAACCTAATACATGTGCATTCCATTGTAGAATCTGGAATATGCAATGTTTATGTTAGTTCATATGTTGCACATGATGTTTAAATGCCCCTTAAATCTGGTCAGTCAAGTGATGGTCTTAAGCCTCCTTCTTTGCTTCTTTTCTTGATATGTAAGATTTTCTCACACATCTGTTCAATTGCTTGTTTGCATCAGCCAGCCATACTAGGACTGTTTGCTTTGATTACTTGCTGTTCTTGACCCAACACTCTAACAGAGCTTGTCAACGATTTAAACACTAAGGGCTGCTGTAGTGGGGCCTTTTCTAACTCATAGGTGACATAAAGGTTTGGCTGTACACTACAGTAGGCTCTCCAAGAGTACCTGGAGATCCAGTTCGAAGGTATGCCTAGTTTTTACATAGTACATAGTAAATGCTCATTTCATTGTGTGCAAGTGCA